>NC_064599.1:8002500-8012500 GCF_943734845.2 Anopheles funestus
TGCTGCTGTTCTGTATGTTATCATACACTTTTTGTTTGAAACGAGGTTATCGTTTCGGCAATGGACGATCGCAATACAGGTTATCAAAGATCGAGCAAGGATGGGAAGCGGATCAATGGTCATGGGAGGAGTGGGAATAATCCTGAAAATCTGCACAGCTACTGGTAGCAAATATAAAGACGTAATTGAACAAAGAGTTAGTTAAAAACAAAACTACAAACGCTCTACGGTGGAGTAATATGATTTGAACTAAAAACAAAGTATCAAGCATTATTGAGAGCTAAAGATTGTCTACGTAAATAAAATATTACTTTATTAAAGGCAATTTTCTCCAGCTTTCTTTGCTGGAGTTTTAAATTTTCCTCCCACATTTTTTTTACGTCGGAAAACACATAATTCAACATTCTCAAATCAGCTACTTACTGACGTTAAACTTTCACCAGTTTCACATTAAGTGAAATGAAAGGAAAAAAAAACATAACTTCGGTGGCGACCTAGATACCTAGCTAGAACCTTGAGCTACGAGATGAACGTTTCAAGCGAACCACCGTAAAGAAGTGGAGAAGTTTCCACACACAAAAAAAGAATTTCTAAAGTGGAATAAATTTAAAGTTTGCTTCGTAATTAGCAAATTAGCCCCAAAAAGTGAAGCTCCAAGGTTCGTCCTGAGAGATATGTACAGTAATACAGTTCGGTTTTTGGTCAGGGTTTTTTGCCAGGTTTGCTAATAAACTATGACGGTAAGTCAAGTGTACTGGGACGGCACACGAAAGCGAACCGTAGTCGCCTAGAAAGGTTGCATTAGAGTGATAATCTGAAAAACGATTTCGGGAGAGACCGTAAAACATGTTTACTGCTTGAGAAAATTAAAACTCCATCCCTACCCCCTTGTTTGGTGCTTTCTAGGGCAACTAGCTGAGGCTCACTTATCCTATCCCAGGGTTGAATTTAAGTCTAGCGTGCATTGTATCAGTTAGATTTAGACACTGGAATGAAAATCGTATTGCTAAGAGTATTAGAGTGACATGTCTTTAAAAAAAACACACAAAAACGTTGGTTTGAATTTCATTAGCTGAAGGCTAGACATTTTGATCAAAAGTTTTTAAATTGGATTTTAGCAGGAGATATTCAACCCTCTACCATGTCTTATTGTGCACATACAATAAATAAAAATATTATTTACACTTTTTTCCCACTCATTTCAATCTTGTGTGGTTTATATCAAGGAATAAAGATCATGCGATGAATTAATTGCTCTAATTAATCCATTTAAATCGTGAGAGAACATACACGTTTTAAGAGTCACTTAACCAAAAAACGAATGTGTCAGAAATGTGGGATCGTTTAATGGGATTTGTATCTATTCAATTATCGATCAACCACCCACGGTGTGGCGCTTAATGTTTAGCTCCAGCCGTAAGATTTCGTTCCGCTATCGGTACCGGAAATTGTAAACAAAGTCGATCATCATCGCCGGCGTAAATCGATACTCCCCCGGGGGAGGGGGAGAGAGAAGAGTCGAAATCATTTAGCTCTTCTTCGATCGAAAATTCGATCAACTGTTCTGCGAGAAGGGATGGAGAAGACCGACCGCCTCGATAGTATAGCCCCCCCAGGTCGAAACCGAATATAAAAGTAGCTAATAGGTCGGATGGACGGTACGGATACGGTTTCTGGCCGAACGTACGTATCTGGGGGTTAACATAAATATTTACATACTAATTAGCCATTAGCTGCACGCGACGCGAGTCACCATTCGTACCGGGCGTCGCTCGCATTGCATTGGACGCTCCGGATCCGGGGTTTTCGGTGGTGGTGGTGGTTGATGCTGGGTTGATGCGTCTCCTTCGAGGTCAGCTTAACAGGTGGTGAATCTCGTGTGTACGCATTCTCGAAATTTATTTAGCAACTTTTGTTTTTGTTTCGTGCACGCATCGATCATATTAAAATGATTGACGACAAACACACCCGAGGTGTGTAGTTTATGGCGAAAGCATTCTGCGGATTACAGATTATTCTAAATAAAGCACCTAACCACGAAATGAAAGATCCCATTTCGATGTGCAATAAACACTACATTTATTTCATACTGTTTACTTCTTCAAGGAATTCCGAGCTTTGTGAGTGAACCAGTAAAATATGTTTTCACTCAATAATCACGGGAAGAGTCACATGAACTATTCGTGGAATTTATTTTTCCACACCCACCAAAAAGGAGGTTGGGGAGGTGGGGGAGAGAGAGGGACCAACCCCAAAGGGTTAATTAACGCTATTTATTGCATCAATGAGAGTGGCGATAAATCGATAAAAAGTACGAGAAAGTATGAGACATGCGCTGGCAACGAGGCGCACTTTATCGAAACATGATTTACGTGTGTCGGTCCAGCGCAAGGACAATAGAACTGGAGGTTTCTCCTAATTGATTTGGTTGACCCTTATCTTAATGGACATCAATGCGCGGCTATTACTCATGTAAATTTCACGCAGGAAGCAATCATATACCATTTTCCATGGCATGGATTTATCGTAGAAAAACGGACAAATTTCCAGTTATATATTTTTTTTGTAATACTTTGACAGCGATTTAATTTTATTTAAAAGAAAACAAAAAAAACATTCAAAACTCTACAGAGCGCAAATTAAAGCAAATACATGCAAAAAGCGTTTATATATATAGCATAATTTTGTAAGCATATACAAAGCATTGGGAGAATTAACAAAAATCACACACATACACAGAAAACATAACATTAAAATGGCGTACACAAAATTTTGATTACAAAACATGGTGTGGGAAGTTTTCTTTTTGTTGCTACTATACATTGAACGGTGTTTCCGATTTAAAACGTTGTATTTAAGCCTGCCGGGGGGGAATAGGTTGTACAGGTTTTTGGCTGTGTTGTGAATTGTTTTGTTCTTTAGTATGAGCGTAGTCAAAGCGTATTAGCGTATTAAATAAATAGCAAACAACTAAAGAAGAACAGTGTTCTAGTGGAAGAAAGGTAGAACGATTGCATTAAGAGCAGTTTGTACGTTGTTTATTATTTCTTTATGCAAACCCGAGAGAGGGAGAGAGTGAGAGAGAGAGAGAGTGTGAGCTAGAGAATATGTTGTAGTAATAGGAAGTAAGCTGCTTGATGGCGTTAATAAGTCGTACAACACTTGGTTGAATGTTTCAAACCTAGAAACAGCAAAGATTTCGATAAGAGTGTTGCCTGAGTTACAGAGCAGCATTGTAAGATAAGAGTGATGGAAGATCTGCTCGTAATTGACCGGCAAAGCTAATAAAGGACCCTGTTCTGAGCAGGTTGTGCGGCGATTCTCAAGATTGACCTCAGCCGTAAATTATATCTACACGAAAAGGTAAGACCGTACCAACGAACCCCTTTTCAGTGAACGGATTTTGGTTTCGGGGAAACCCATTGGGTGTTGTAAAGGGATGGTATATAGATTTGTGGGTGTGTGTTTGTGTTGTTAAATTAATTAGATTTTGCTCTACTTCTCTACCAACAAACGTAAGTTATGACATTTCTAGTTTGGTAGTTAGTTTGCATGGCTGGTTCTCTTCACCTGGTTCGGTAATCATGTTTTCTTGTTTGATGTGTTACTGATGTTGAATTTTTGGTATAAATGGGGGCGGTGGAGCAGGATAGAAGAAGAGTGGATTTGCAGAGAGAGAGCAGGAGGTGTTTGTGTGTGTGTGTTCTGTATGAATAGTTAAGGATTTCTTTTTCTTCTCTTTGTTTTTGTACGCAAACCTAGAAACGCTAGAAAACCAATCTTCGCTTCGTATCGGAAATGAGTCACTGTTTAAAAGTAGTGTGTACGGTAGTCAACAAATAGAAAACTTTTCAAACTTTGCAATAATTACGGCTCTAAACAGCAATACAATACACACATACGCATAAACACACATACATAACAACACACTTGCACGCAAGAAAAATATAACGATAGGGTGAGCATAAAGGATGGAGGAAATGGAGGTCATGTTTTGAAAACTAGAGAGAAAGAGAGAGAGAACGGGTGGGAGGGTGAGGGGGGCACAGAGAGTAAGAGAAAGAGAATATCTTAATCAGAACTCTCCAATTATCCCACAAAAAGTATAAAAGACCTGAATAGTAAACAATCAAACGCAATCTATTGAAAGAAGAATAAACGAAGAAATTAACCCTTGTGAACATTCCATAAAAAAACTTTTATTATATTTTTTTTTAATTTGTACTAAAATGTTTTAGGTTTGAAAAACATTTCTTCATAAAAAAAACATTAACATTTTGTGGAGGTGTGACTTTTTTTGAAGCTTAAAAATGGATTATCCATTCCATTTATAAAATCCATCCAGATCCATTTTTATAAAATGGAAGTAATTTAAAATTTCGCCCACTAAGCAAAATGGTACCAGGACTCTGGAAGGCATGACACACCACAGAAAAGTAAAGAAAAATGCCAAGGGTATTAAGATAACGTGAAATTAAACTTTCATATCTAAAAGACCCAAAACCAAACACATCGGAAAAATGGAGGAAGAAAAGGTTTTTAATTGGAATTGCCAAACCAAACCAAACCAAAAAAAAAATCAAAGACTATTCTCCAGGCTATACTGATTAACAACATCTGAGAAAGACAAAGAGACACAAAAATGGCATTCAGAAGATATTTGTCTAAGAGGAGAGAGATAGAGAAAGTTAGGTTGCGAAAATGAATGGTTGTAATTTTGCAAAAAACATTTGCCTACCGGGCGTTCTAATAACGGGGTCTAAGGGTAAAACAAAATAACAAGAAAAACGTGTTACAACTCTTAAACAAATGAACATATCTGATGGTGGAATTAAAAACTAGGAGTACAGGAGTAAACTCATTCCAAAACGGAACCATTACGTGGTTGGGTTGGGTGATGGGTGTTTTCACAGCGGGGTGAAGCGAGGGCGAGTGGAGAAAACGAGTGGAGGATCATTTCCGGATGGAGGGTGGATTAGGATTATCTTTAGATGAAGTACTTTTCGTTACTTTTTTTTTTAATTCGCATCGAAACATGGGAAGAAAACTGACCAAAACTTGCACAGCACAAGGAAATCCGGAAAAACGTTCCCGCAACAGTGTGGTGGCCTGGTGTGGCTGCCTTTGTTTCCCAGTCCCCGTTGTCTCCCGCCTAATGTCCGATGACGGTGCGTGGGAGCTTTTCCATTTTTTTGAGACCACTAAAGTTTGCCACCACTTTCGCCGAGAGTTGCCTCGGGGAAATAAGCTATTTTTGCTAGAATGGAAAAGCTCCCTTCGCTGAGGAGGAGGAGGAGGAGGAGAAGGAGGAGGAGGAGTAGGGGGAAGATGTTGGGGAGATAATATGGGCATAATGGGCAGGTGGGAGACATCGGGATCGAAACAAAATCGCCACATATCTGTGGGAAGTTTTTTGGGTGAAGAAAAGCAGCATCCTGCTCGTCGCCGGTATGGGATACGGATGCCGTGCAACTGGTTGGGCTTCCAAACAAAGCGCCGCCGAGCTGGCTGCTTTTCCCCCCGGATTTCCATCCAGCCCATCCGCACATTGCACCGTTCTGGCGTCTGTTCACGTGGGTGGGCTATGTGCTTGTCTCGATAGTACACAAAGTTTTCGTCGTCAACAGAGGATTCTACAGCACGCCTGCCGCCTGGTCGTATCGCGTTTGCCCATTCCGAACGGTGAAAGTTTTGATAGAATTTCATAGCACATGTAGTTGTTTTTTTTTTTCTTTTGGCTGTGAAGAGTATTTGGTTGGTTTGCCGGTTTCGTGTGGTTGGCAGTTTTTTCGCACTACGAAAGCAGATTTTCCTTATCTCTTGCACGGTTTCGGTGGTTTTCACCGCGACGAAGACGATGCCGACGACGACGACGACGACGAGAGATGATGAAGCAGTCTGGCGCGGTCCCGTTTTTTCACGATGCTGTCGGTGGCTGTGGACCGGGTACCACATACATGCACAAATACACACACACATACACACATCCCGGGACGTCGTCGTTTGGTGATGGGTATGGCTTTTAGCACGGCTAAGCACTTTTATGCTCTGTAAATCTTACGGTTTTTTTTAGTAGTTATGGTAGCAAAAACCGGAAATAATGAAAGATGGTACTTCTAGCCTAAAAGGAAAATCTTCCCATACACCCCGTGGAAAAAAACGGAAACGCAACAAGACGCAAAACATGTACAGAAAAAATGGGGGAGTGAGTGTGCAATTATGTCAACAGGGAAAAGTGGAAGAAACAAATAGAAAGAAAACAAAAAACAACAAACAAAAAGTCTACATGAGTCCCCGGGACATGAGTATGAGAAGGTGAAAGAAAATAAATCGAAACCAAAAACCAAACAAAGTAAAGAAGTACGAAAGAAAGGAAAAAAAACATCGAGCCAGTTACATCCACGCACACACATTTACAGCGATTAGCTTGTTTTCTTTGTATCTCGATTTTGCGTGTACGAACGATGTCCGGAGAGGGGGAGGGGGAGGACGATATTTATTGATATGAGGGAAATAATTAAAATGAAGTAAAATCAAGCTACGGTGACAGCATAATGTGACAGCTTGATAATTAATGGGCACATGAAGAATCGATGGTAAACGTGATGAAATCTTAGAGTGTGTTTTTGTTTGCGTGGAACGGTGCGAAAGATACGATGAGCGTGTGATAAAGATCGATATCGCAAAACTTCACAACATAAACAGATAACGGATAATGATGAGTTTGCGGCAAATTTTTTGTTGTTGCTTTGTTGATTGAAACCCTTCGTTTGGGGGCGTGTGACGATATATGTCGGTGGTAACATTTTTCGAGGATGAAATGTCTCCAACACGAAAGGGTATCAATCAACTGATACAGTACACTACATTCGTTACACAACATTTACCATCGAAAAGCCACAGTTTTTTTTAGTTAGTACCATCGACTTAGAGGTAGTTTAAGCGATCTTTCTCCAGGCGGAAAAATCCCGTTTCGAATTTGAACGTTTTTTTTTGGTGATGTTTACATTTCTGTATGTTTGTGTGTCTCTGTATGTCTTGTATCAGACATTATGTAATTTGTTTCTTTTTTTATTAGTAATACAGTTAAAAGTGTAACTAATAGACGGGGTTGACATTGCGATTATGCAACATCTACGTTTGTACATACGATTAACATAAAAAACAACATAAATTCATATCGAAACAGAAACATACGCGTAACATAAAGAAGAATTGAGCTTCACAACAATCAGCACCACAATTTAATTGCGCACGGAAACGAAGTAGACGGTTAAGATTGAATGGAAAATTGTGTTCGGAAATGACAGCTGACACTGTTCCAGTGTTTGACGTTAATTAATGACAGATAAGTAGAATAACAACGATGTTTTTTTTCGTCTTGTAGTTAAGAAAAAGGAAATAGTTATAGAGCAATGTTAAAAAAGAAATTGGCTTAAATTATAGTAGATAAAAATAAGAAAAACTTTCTCTTGTCTAAACATAACAGAGTCTTACGAAATATCAATATCAAATCATAATCATTATCGACGAAGCTCCGTCTACGTCCCTTTCGTCTCGACGTAATACAAAAATACATAACACCAAAAGTATATAATAAAAATAAATAAATTAAAATATCTTTTATCAACCTAGATGTGTGTGGAGGCCGTTTTACTTGCCAATTTAAACAAAGCAAAAAATAAAACATTATCTTTGTGTCAATTGTGAAACATTTTGTACGAAACAGAAGAACAAGAAATAGTTTTGTTTTGTGTCTGAGTATGTGTTTTTTTTTCGTGTAAATCGTTCATTTTTGTACTTAAAACATTACCAATACTTTCGATGGTAATCGTAGATCGTAAATGATTGTAATATACTTCAATAAAATGTATAAAATAAGAAAAGGAACTAAAGGCAATGAAGAAAATGTGACATGTCTTAATGATTATTATCAGATCTCACTTTACTTAACGCTACGCTATTGCCACGCTGGTGAAACAAAACATTTGCGATCAATTTGTCAAACACTATGGACAGCTTCCGTACGGAGATAGGAACAAGTAACCTCTAACCTATTTCTGTCAAGGTGTTTTTTTGTGTGTTCTGCTTCGGCCATTCCCTGCTACCGAAGGCGACACCGGTCTGTGTGAATGATAATTTATCGCTAATAATGAACATGATCGTCCAGTCCACAATACTTCCTCCGGATGGAGAATTCCTGGAAGAAAGCTTTCGTTCGGGCAGCAATGTTCGTCAAACATGTATCCTCTAACGAACGAACGGACGAACGGTGGGCTGACCATTGGCCCAGCTAGTAAATTGATCGATGCAGAAGCGTCTTGCTTTGTTGGGCATCATTAGTTTACCGACACGCAACAGAACATTCGCACAGTAAACCGAACCTTGCGGCATGGTCGCTTTGCAGCAGCAAAAAGAAAACGAACGCTTTATGCAACAAATGTGCCCACTTTGGAATTAATAGTTAGGATAAGAGTGTTCTCCAGAAGTGGAGGGAGTTGGGAACTAAGGGGGATGAGGAGGAGGGAGAAAATTGTGGGCGGAAAGGGCCCACTGCCAACCAGCACCAGTAGATGGTAGTCATTAATTATTCACGGCATTTCCTGGGCTTCAGACTTTTCTGGATATGTACCGCGGCGAAAGGGGCACAATTTTGCCTCTGTCTTTCAACTGCCGATTCATTTGGCGATAGATTCATTAGTCATAATCGTCCAAATAGCAAACTCGCTGAAGCAGTTCCCTATTAACTGTCACCATCGGCAGGCACAAACTCACCGTCCTTTCCGTCGAGAGTAACGGAAGACATCAGTTCATTCAGAATTTCCCGCACTGAGGCCATCGGTCAGTGGGAAAACGAAATGGGGAACAAAAAGTGGAACGTCATCGATTGTACGGAAAGTATGTCTGCCGGCTTGAAACGAAACTTGTACCAGAACAGAACGCATTCGATCGGCTTAAGGACAGCAGCACCGAGCGTCACTCAGTAAAGGCAGAAGAAGCGGAATGGAAGGTTTGGAGTCTTGGGCAAATGTCGACGGAGTATCGTCGCCAGTGCTATTAATAATTCATTTATCTTCGTTAGCTTGTTTCGTGGTGCAACGAACGAAAGCTAATAGGAGCTGAGGCTCGTTTCTTGGAAGCGTTCGAGACATAAAGAGACCCGTTTTCTCGACGAAATAATGCTTCCTGTTTTAATGATGAGTGTATGAGCCATTGTGAATGATCATCGAGGATTTTAGATTGGTTTGAGCGGGGCAAAATAAAAACGCATACTACAGAGTGTGCTATTGCCTAGCAAATATACGAAGAGAACTTTGTAGACACATATTTAAGGACCATTAGGAGTCCTTTTAAAGCGAGGAGTGGAATTAATACCTTGCTATGGTAATTAAGTAAATTTACGCTCAGGCTCTCTTCAAATTGAAAGAGTAGTTTATTCTTTTATCGCATCAATTGTTTAGTGCAACCGGGGAAAGGAATAGATGTTCCAATTACTCAACAGTAATTGGACACTTGAAAGCATTGAAGTTGTTGAATAATGTCCACATTCTCCATTTCCCCAACCATTTACGAAATTAACACCTCTAATCGAATGGTGCACTCACCTCTAGGGTGGTAGAGAAAAATAAACTTTGGAGCCATAGTTTGACTTAATAAGATTACTCATTCCGTCTATTTTAAATAGTGGAATTCTCCAATGGAGCACACGATTACCCAGGAGACTGTCGTGCTATTGTCACATTGAATGGTAAAGGCATCCCAGCACCAACCAATCACCGTGAGCGATTCGTAGCAGGGATGGGTTTTCCAGTTGCGTTTGAAAAGTTAAACAGTCATTCAATCCACTCAACTAGTGCCAATAGCTTGTATGCACTTAGCCTGTACTTAGCCCAACCATTACGGTGTTGGGCCACCGAGCACATCCAACATTCAAATCGGCTAATGCCACTTTAGCGATTACTAATCCGGGCGCGTAATTCGATCAACCGAACCAACTGGG